>NC_069499.1:12144262-12146762 GCF_027579735.1 Bombina bombina | reverse complement strand
TGCCTGTAAAAAAAAACATACAATACCCCCCCCCCAACATTACAACCCACCACCCACATACCCCTAATCTAACCCAAACCCCCCTTAAATAAACCTAACACTAATCCCCTGAAGATCTTCCTACCTTGTCTTCACCATCCAGGTATCACCGATCCGTCCTGGCTCCAAGATCTTCATCCAACCCAAGCGGGGGTTGGCGATCCATAATCCGGTCCAGAAGAGGCTCCAAAGTCTTCCTCCTATCCGGCAAGAAGAGGACATCCGGACCGGCAAACATCTTCTCCAAGCGGCATCTTCGATCTTCTTCCATCCGGAGCGAAGCGGCAGGATCCTGAAGACCTCCAGCGCGGAACATCCATCCGGACCGACGACTGAACGACGAATGACTGTTCCTTTAAGGGACGTCATCCAAGATGGCGTCCCTCGAATTCCGATTGGCTGATAGGATTCTATCAGCCAATCGGAATTAAGGTAGGAATTTTCTGATTGGCTGATGGAATCAGCCAATCAGAATCTAGTTCAATCCGATTGGCCGATCCAATCAGCCAATCAGATTGAGCTCGCATTCTATTGGCTGATCGGAACAGCCAATAGAATGCGAGCTCAATCTGATTGGCTGATTGGATCAGCCAATCGGATTGAACTTGATTCTGATTGGCTGATTCCATCAGCCAATCAGAAAATTCCTACCTTAATTCCGATTGGCTGATAGAATCCTATCAGCCAATCGGAATTCGAGGGACGCCATCTTGGATGACGTCCCTTAAAGGAACAGTCATTCGTCGTTCAGTCGTCGGTCCGGATGGATGTTCCGCGCTGGAGGTCTTCAGGATCCTGCCGCTTCGCTCCGGATGGAAGAAGATCGAAGATGCCGCTTGGAGAAGATGTTTGCCGGTCCGGATGTCCTCTTCTTGCCGGATAGGAGGAAGACTTTGGAGCCTCTTCTGGACCGGATTATGGATCGCCAACCCCCGCTTGGGTTGGATGAAGATCTTGGAGCCAGGACGGATCGGTGATACCTGGATGGTGAAGACAAGGTAGGAAGATCTTCAGGGGATTAGTGTTAGGTTTATTTAAGGGGGGTTTGGGTTAGATTAGGGGTATGTGGGTGGTGGGTTGTAATGTTGGGGGGGGGGTATTGTATGTTTTTTTTTACAGGCAAAAGAGCTGAAATTCTTGGGGCATGCCCCGCAAAGGGCCCTGTTCAGGGCTGGTAAGGTAAAAGAGCTTGTAACTTTTTTAATTTAGAATAGGGTAGGGAATTTTTTATTTTGGGGGGCTTTGTTATTTTATTAGGGGGCTTAGAGTAGGTGTAATTAGTTTAAAATTGTTGTAATATTTTTCTTATGTTTGTAAATATTTTTTTATTTTCTGTAACTTAGTTCTTTTTTATTTTTTGTACTTTAGCTAGTTTATTTAATTGTATTTATTTGTAGGAATTGTGTTTAATTAATTTATTGATAGTGTAGTGTTAGGTTAATTGTAGGTAATTGTAGGTAGTTTATTTAATTATTTTATTGATAGGGTAGTGTTAGGTTTAATTATAACTTAGGTTAGGATTTATTTTACAGGTAAATTTGTTATTATTTTAACTAGGTAACTATTAAATAGTTCTTAACTATTTAATAGCTATTGTACCTGGTTAAAATAATTACAAAGTTGCCTGTAAAATAAATATTAATCCTAAAATAGCTATAATATAATTATAATTTATATTGTAGCTATATTAGGATTTATTTTACAGGTAAGTATTTAGCTTTAAATAGGAATAAGTTATTTAATAAGAGTTAATTTATTTCGTTAGATAAATATTATATTTAACTTAGGGGGGTGTTAGTGTTAGGGTTAGACTTAGCTTTAGGGGTTAATCCATTTATTAGAATAGCGGTGAGCTCCGATCGGAAGATTAGGGGTTAATAATTGAAGTTAGGTGTCGGCAATGTTAGGGAGGGCAGATTAGGGGTTAATACTATTTATGATAGGGTTAGTGAGGCGGATTAGGGGTTAATACATTTATTATAGTAGCGCTCAGGTCCGCTCGGCAGATTAGGGGTTAATAAGTGTAGGCAGGTGTCGGCGACGTTGTGGGGGGCAGGTTAGGGGTTAATAAATATAATATAGGGGTCGGCGGTGTTAGGGGTAGCAGATTAGGGGTACATAGGGATAACGTAGGTGGCGGCGGTTTACGGAGCGGCAGATTAGGGGTTTAAAAAAATATGCAGGGGTCAGCGATAGCGGGGGCGGCAGATTAGGCGTTAATAAGTGTAAGGGTAGGGGTGTTTAGACTCGGGGTACATGTTAGGGTGTTAGGTGCAGACGTAGAAAGTGTTTCCCCATAGCAAACAATGGGGCTGCGTTAGGAGCTGAACGCTGCTTTTTTGCAGGTGTTAGGTTTTTTTTCAGCTCAAACAGCCCCATTGTTTCCTATGGGGGAATCGTGCACGAGCACGTTTTTGAGGCCGGCCGCGTCCGTAAGCAACTCTGGTATCGAGAGTTGCTT
>NC_069499.1:12134262-12136762 GCF_027579735.1 Bombina bombina | reverse complement strand
ATGGATGTTCCGCGTCGGAGGTCTTCAGGATGCTGCCGCTCCGCTCCGGATGGATGACGATAGAAGATGCCGCTTGGATGAAGACTTCAATCGGATGGAAGACCTCTTCTGCCCCGCTTGGATGAAGACTTCTACCGGATGGAGGACCTCTTCTTGCTCCGCTTGGATGAAGAATTTGGCTCGGCTGGGTGAAGACGACTCAAGGTAGGGAGATCTTCAGGGGCTTAGTGTTAGGTTTATTTAAGGGGGGTTTGGGTTAGATTAGGGGTATGTGGGTGGTGGGTTGTAATGTTGGGGGGGGGGGGTATTGTATGTTTTTTTTTACAGGCAAAAGAGCTGAATTTCTTGGGGAATGCCCCGCAAAGGGCCCTGTTCAGGGCTGGTAAGGTAAAAGAGCTTTGAACTTTAGTAATTTAGAATAGGGTAGGGTATTTTTTTATTTTGGGGGGCTTTGTTATTTTATTAGGGGGCTTAGAGTAGGTGTAATTAGTTTAAAATTGTTGTAATATATTTCTAATGTTTGTAAATATTTTTTTATTTTTTGTAACTTAGGTCTTTTTTATTTTTTGTACTTTAGTTAGTTTATTTCATTGTATTTATTTGTAGGAATTGTATTTAATTTATTTATTGATAGTGTAGTGTTAGGTTTAATTATAGATAATTATAGGTATTTTATTTAATTTATTTTTAAACAACAGAAAAGATAGACACATATTGGGGCATTTGTAAATGTCCCAAAAAAAGCAAGGGATAAACAAGCACACGAAAAGTTATTTTGAAACAATCCAATTTCTTTATTTAAATGTCCCACTTCACATTCAGTGTTTGATCTGTTCCTCCGGGCTGCAGTAGTTAGAGGAACCTCTTACAATTTAAAATACAAAATCAAAACAAAAGCAATACACAAAGCTATCTGAAAATCTCAAACCCTATGCATACGTATGCAGACTAGAACAATGCAAGACTATAGGATAACATATATGAAAATCATGCACAAAATGTCTAAATACAAGACACTACTAAATTATCCTAAATGTCAGACATATATATAGCATACTATATACAAAATGAACAAGAAACTTATCAGTCCATTTTCCACTGTTTGGTGTAAGTATGAAAGCCGTATACTGATAATACATAGCATGTGTCGGTAGATAATCGACCGCAACAGAATCTGCTGCACACTAGGTCAAAAAACCGATCCACAATTTGTATAATGTTAAGACAGTACTTATCTTCCAAAGTAAAGTTGCGATGGTGCTTTTTCCTTGCTGATCCGTAATTCCTTGGCGTGTGACGTAATCCCCAGTGGGGGTGGTCAGCTCGTCACTGCAGCTCCAATTGGTTCCTAGTACCTGAAACTGTATCCATTGGTCCAGGAAAGAACCAAGAGAGAGTAGACCAACCGCAACTCTGTATCTCCTTGTCAGGACACCCACGATCGGTATCAGGCTCTCATATTGACAAGTGAAACTACTTGGGAAATAAAGCACCTGCTTTTTATAAGCTGTCCTCAGGCTCAAAGAGTCGATTCCTAAAGTCAGTTCACAGATACAGCATCCAAGCGCTATCGTTTCAGCGCATATGCACAGCTCCCAGGCTTGTTCTGTTCATTAGGATACTTTCAAGGACAGCAGTATAGGCTTATTTAATGCTGGATTGAGACTTCCGCTTTAATGTGTCACCACAAACAAACCTCAGACAGTATTTAGCTTATCCAAGGTGTAATACACATAGTGCCAACGCACGTTTCACCCCCCTCCAGAGCATGTGTCCCAGGGGTTCATCAGGGCATGTTTTCTACTCTCTCTATTTTTCAATTTTTTTGTATTTAATTTATTTATTGATAGTGTAGTGTTAGGTTTAATTGTAACTTAGGTTAGGATTTATTTTACAGGTAAATTTGTAATTATTTTAACTATTTTAGCTATTAAATAGTTCTTAACTATTTAATAGCTATTGTACCTGGTTAAAATAAATACAAAGTTACCTGTAAAATAAATATTAATCCTAAAATAGCTATAATATAATTATAATTTATATTGTAGCTATATTAGGGTTTATTTTACAGGTAAGTATTTAGCTTTAAATAGGAATAATTTATTTAATAAGAGTTAATTAATTTCGTTAGATTAAAATTATATTTAATTTAGGGGGGTGTTAGTGTTAGGGTTAGACTTAGCTTTAGGGGTTAATACATTTATTAGAATAGCGGTGAGCTCCAGTCGGCAGATTAGGGGTTAATAATTGAAGTTAGGTGTCGGCGATGTTAGGGAGGGCAGATTAGGGGTTAATACTATTTATTATAGGGTTAGTGAGGCGGATTAGGGGTTAATAACTTTATTATAGTAGCGGTGCGGTCCGCTCGGCAGATTAGGGGTTAATAAGTGTAGGCAGGTGGAGGCTTTGTTGGGTGGGGCAGATTAGGGGTTAATAAATATAATATAGGGTTCGGCGGTGTTAGGGGCAGCAGATTAGGGGTACATAGCTATAATGTAGG
>NC_069499.1:12121762-12124262 GCF_027579735.1 Bombina bombina | reverse complement strand
AAACCGAGGTCCCCCCACATCGCCGCAACTCGATTAAAATTTTTTAACCCCTAATCTGCCGACCGCCAGCTACGTTATCCTTATGTACCCCTAATCTGCTGCCCCTAACACAGGCGACCCCTATATTATATTTATTAACCTCTAATCTGCCCCCCACAACGTCGCCGCCAGCTACCTACACTTATTAACCCCTAATCTGCCCCCCTCAACGTCGCCTCCACCTGCCTACACTTATTAACCCCTAATCTGCCGAGCGGACCGCACCGCTACTATAATAAAGTTATTAACCCCTAATCCGCCTCACTAACCCTATAATAAATAGTATTAACCCCTAATCTGCCCTCCCTAACATCGCCGACACCTAACTTCAATTATTAACCCCTAATCTGCCGACTGGAGCTCACCGCTATTCTAATAAATGTATTATCCCCTAAAGCTAAGTCTAACCCTAACACTAACACCCCCCTAAGTTAAATATAATTTACATCTAACGAAATTAATTATCTCTTATTAAATAAATTATTCCTATTTAAAGCTAAATACTTACCTGTAAAATAAATCCTAATATAGCTACAATATAAATTATAATTATATTATAGCTATTTTAGGATTAATATTTATTTTACAGGCAACTTTGTAATTATTTTAACCAGGTACAATAGCTATTAAATAGTTAAGAACTATTTAATAGTTACCTAGTTAAAATAATTACAAAATTACCTGTAAAATAAATCCTAACCTAAGTTACAATTAAACCTAACACTATACTATCATTAAATTAATTAAATAAAATACCTACAATTACCTACAATTAAACCTAACACTACACTATCAATAAATAAATTAAATACAATTCCTACAAATAACTACAATGAAATAAACTAACTAAAGTACAAAAAATAAAAAAGAACTAAGTTACAAAAAATAAAAAAATACTCTTCTTACTTCTATACTTTTATCCCCCCCCTTTCTCTCCTGGGCGGGAGTCCCCTGGATCTCCCCCATCCGCGTTACAAAACCCTATCATGTGTTTTAACCAACCTCTGTATCTGCGGAATCCTTTTGAACTATTTACTATACATTTCAAAATGTGTGTCTACAGACCGTCTAGAGGACGTTATGAGTCCTCGAATTGCTAATCTTGTTTCTGTTTTGTTTCCTTTTCTTATTGTGTGCATATTCTCACTTGTAAGCATGATAAGATAAATAAAACTCTTTTGAAAATAAAAAAAATAAAAAAATATTTACAAACATAAGAAAAATATTACAACAATTTTAAACTAATTACACCTACTCTAAGCCCCATAATAAAATAACAAAGACCCCCAAAATAAAAAATGCCCTACCCTATTCTAAATTACTAAAGTTCAAAGCTCTTTTACCTTACCAGCCCTGAACAGGGTCCTTTGCGGGACATGCCCCAAGAAGTTCAGCTCTTTTGCCTGTAAAAAAAAACATACAATACCCCCCCCCCCCAACATTACAACCCACCACCCACATACCCCTAATCTAACCCAAACCCCCCTTAAATAAACCTAACACTAAGCCCCTGAAGATCATCCTACCTTGTCTTCACCTCACCAGGTATCACCGATCCGTCCTGGCTCCAAAATCTTCATCCAACCCAAGCGGGGGCTGGCGATCCATCATCCGGTGGCTGAAGAGGTCCAGAAGAAGCTCCAAAGTCTTCATCCTATCCGGGAAGAAGAGGCGATCCGGACCGGCAACCATCTTGATCCAAGCGGCATCTTCTATCTTCATCCGATGACGACCGGCTCCATCCTGAAGACCTCCACCGCGGACCCATCTTCTTCCGGCGACGTCCAACTGAAGAATGATGGTTCCTTTAAGGGACGTCATCCAAGATGGCGTCCCTCGAATTCCGATTGGCTGATAGGATTCTATCAGCCAATCGGAATTAAGGTAGGAATATTCTGATTGGCTGATGGAATCAGCCAATCAGAATCAAGTTTAATCCGATTGGCTGATCCAATCAGCCAATCAGATTGAGCTCGGATTCTATTGGCTGATCGGAACAGCCATCTTCTTCCGGCGACGTCCAACTGAAGAATGATGGTTCCTTTAAGGGACGTCATCCAAGATGGCGTCCCTCGAATTCCGATTGGCTGATAGGATTCTATCAGCCAATCGGAATTAAGGTAGGAATATTCTGATTGGCTGATGGAATCAGCCAATCAGAATCAAATTCAATACGATTGGCTGATCCAATCAGCCAATCAGATTGAGCTCGCATTCTATTGGCTGATCGGAACAGCCAATAGAATGCAAGTTCAATCTGATTGGCTGATTGGATCAGCCAATCGGATTGAACTTGATTCTGATTGGCTGATTCCATCAGCCAATCAGAATATTCCTACCTTAATTCCGATTGGCTGATAGGATTCTATCAGCCAATCGGAATTCGAGGGACGCCATCTTGGATGATGTCCCTTAAAGGAACCGTCATTCTTCAGTTGGACGTCGCCGGAAGAAGATGGGT
>NC_069499.1:12106762-12116762 GCF_027579735.1 Bombina bombina | reverse complement strand
GCAAAAAAAACTGGCAAAATAAACATAAACAAAACAAAAATGGCTTGCTCCACTGAGCACTTACTAACAAGTACAACTGTCTGCACTAAGTAGCTTTTCACAAAAGTAATATTGCACAGACCTTTCAAACTTTGTCCTTTAGAGATAATTCCTCTCAGTCTCTCAGGAGAGTGTTTGCAGTTTCCCTTTACTGCTGGCAAATCTACCTCTCAACCCCTGACTGGGGATTTTATTAGCACCTGCTGTTAATTACCACATGCAGGTGAGTAGCTAGCTGAGTCAGACAGAATTCCTGGACTGGACTTTTTGACATAATGTGCTACTTGCAGACTGCGGGGTGGAGCACTGGCCCAGGGACCCAGAAATAAATCACATATTTTCTCTATGTGGCAAACAAACATAACAATTCTCCCTGGGGTTGTCAGACCATACCCTGCACTGCAGCACTTTTGAGGGAATATAGACACCTTCCATTACTATGCCTTGGGTTCTGTCACACATCCTCCCCGCCAGCTCAGACCTAAAGGGGTGAGCAACCATGGCCAAAAGCGTATACATACGTGAAAGGCCATCAGCATTACCCTGCTTACTTCCTGCCCTGTGTTCTACTGAGAAGAGATAGGGTTGCAAACTAAGGAACCAGCGTCTAACTCTACTATTATTATCCTTATTTTGACTCATCCATTTGAGAGGTGCATGATCAGTAACTAGTCTAAATTTTCTGCCCAACAAATAATATTTGAGAGTTTCAACAGCCCATTTAATTGCTAGACACTCCTTTTCAACAATTGAATAGTTTTTTTCTCTAGGTTGAAGTTTCTGGCTCAGGTATAGTATTGGGTGCTCTTCACTTTGAGTTTCCTGGGAAAGCACTGCTCCAAGCCCAACATCAGAGGCATCCGTCTGTAAAACAAACCCCTTTGAAAAATCAGGGGTGACTAACACTGGTTGTCTACAGATGGCTTCCTTGAGATTTTGAAATGCCTGTTCAGCTTCAGAGGACCATTTCACTATTACTGGAGCTTTTGCTTTAGTGAGGTCAGTTAAAGGACCCGCTATAGTAGCAAAGTTGGAGATAAACCTTCTGTAGTAGCCAACAAGCCCAAGAAATGTTCTGACCTGTTTCTTCGTCATAGGTCGTGGCCAATTCCTTATGGCTTCAACTTTAGCAAGTTGTGGCTTTACTATTCCTCTTCCAATGGAATAGCCAAGATACTTGGCCTCCTCCAAGCCAATGGTACATTTACTCGGATTTGCTGTCAGACCGACATTTCTTATGGAATTAAGGACAGCTTGCACTTTTGGCAAGTGAGACTCCCAATCTTCGCTATGTATGACCACGTCATCTAAGTAAGCTGCAGCATTATGAGCATGTGGCCTTAAGATCCGGTCCATCATTCTTTGAAATGTTGCTGGAGCACCATGTAGGCCAAAAGGTAACACCTTGTATTGGAAGAGCCCATCTGGAGTAGAGAAGGCAGTCTTTTCCTTTGCCCGTCCTGTAAGCGGCACTTGCCAATAACCCTTGGTCAAATCCAATGTGGTAAGGTACCTGGCTCTCCCGAGTCTCTCCACAAGTTCATCAACCCTTGGCATGGGGTATGCATCAAACTTGGATATTGCATTCAGCTTCCGGTAATCATTACAAAACCTGATTGTGCCATCAGGCTTTGGTACAAGCACAATTGGGCTACTCCAGTCACTTTGGGATTCTTCAATTACCCCAAGGTCCAGCATTTTCTTTACTTCCAATTTGATTGCTTCCCTCCGGGCTTCAGGTATTCTATATGGCTTTAGATTTATCGTTTTTCCCGGTTCAGTGACAATGTCATGCTCTATTATCGTAGTTCTTCCTGGGACTGAGGAGAAAACATCTTTATTTAATCTGATGAAGTCTTTTACCTCCCTCTTCTGGTGGATAGTCAAGGTTTCTGAGATATTGACTACGGGTTCATTCTCCTCCATTGTAGGGAGGTCTGCTGTTTTTATAGCCACAAGTGTTTCTCTTTCTTTCCATGGTTTAAGTAAATTCACATGGTAAATCTGTACCTCCTTTCGCCTCCCAGGCTGTCTTACTTTGTAATTTACTTCCCCCACTCTGTCAATGACTTCATATGGCCCATGCCATGTTGCCAAAAATTTGTTCTCTACAGTGGGAACCAGGACTAGTACTCTGTCTCCTGGATTAAACACACGAACCCTGGCATTTCTATTATAGCTGTTCTGCTGGTGCTGTTGGGCATTTTCCATGTGTTCTCTAACTATGGGCATAATGGCTGTCATCCGATCCTGCATCTGAGTTATATGTTCAATCACACTTCTGTGAGGGGTTGACTCCTGTTCCCAAGTCTCCTTAGCTATGTCTAGCAACCCTCTGGGGTGTCTTCCATACAAAAGTTCAAAGGGCGAAAACCCAGTAGAAGCTTGAGGGACCTCTCGGATGGAAAACATTAAATAAGGAAAAAGGAAATCCCAGTTTTTCCCATCTTTATCAATTACTTTTTTGAGCATAGCTTTTAGTGTTTTATTAAATCGTTCTACCAGACCATCAGTTTGTGGGTGATATACGGATGTTTTCAGATGCTTTATATGAAGAAGATTACACAACTCCTTTGTAATTCTCGACATAAATGGAGTGCCTTGGTCTGTTAATATTTCTTTGGGAATCCCAACACGGCTGAACATTAACATTAACTCCTTAGCAATTGCTTTTGCTGAAGTAGTATGCATGGGTATTGCCTCAGGGTAACGTGTAGCATAGTCTACTATTACCAATATATACTGGTGCCCCCTTGCAGACTTTACAAGAGGACCCACAAAATCCATACCAATGCGTTCAAATGGGACCTCAATTATGGGTAAGGGCACCAAGGGGCTACGGTATGCTGTAAGAGGGGCAGTTCATTGGCATTCAGGACAAGAAGAACAATAGTTTGTGATAGATGCCATTACACCTGGCCAATAAAACTTCCTAAGAATTCTCTCTCTGTTTTTTTCAATCCCCAAGTACCCCCGAAGTATGTGGCTATGTGCCAGATTTAATACAGTGTGTCGATATGCCTGGGGTACTAACAGCTGTTTGACAGACTCCTTTTTCCCAACTCTGTACAATAAATCATTTTCCACTTCAAAGCATGGATAGGTGAGCGCTTTATCAGTATTAATGGGGGTGCCATTTCTTATGGAAATATAGTTTCTAGCCACAGCTAAAGTTGGATCCTCCCATTGTGCAGCCCTAAAGTTACTTGGGCTAACCTCTAGGTCAGTTATTTCTACATCAGGTTCAGATATATTAGATTGACCTGTATTATTCTGTTCAGTATTACCTCCAACTAGGGTTTCCATAGGGGTTGAGTGTTTCCCTCTAGCAGGAGTTATTTTTTTCTAAGTCATCCCCCAATAAATCAGAAAAGGGAAAGTCACAAACAGCGCCCTCTACTGAATCCGGTGAATTTTCCTCAGCAGCATCCCATAGATTCAAAAAATGGGGAAAATCTCTGCCTATTATCATTTCATGGACTAATTTATCCACTAAACCAACTCTATGATTTATAGGGCCATTTTGAGTTTCAATAAGTACTTTAGCAGTTGGATACTTGTGTATGTCCCCATGGACACAAGCAATATCTAGGTTCTGGTAATTATCAATAGGAGTATTTCTCAACAGACCCCTGTCTATGAGCGTAACCATGCTACCAGAGTCCAGCTGTCATAATTCCACCTTAACTTCTATCTGTCCACCTTTATTGTTGCCCTATATAAGGCTATCAGCAACACCTGGTTGTTGCTTGATTATTGAAGTTGTGTTCTGGATTCTTTCCCTGAACTCTCAGTTCATACTATTTCAAGCCTCAAAATACTCAGCCTTTTATACCTTTGTATATTTACAGTGTTCAACTAATCTGAATTCTCAGTTTTCTCCCGTTCAGCAATCTCATCAAATATTCTGAGTTCACTGTTTGCCGTAGCTGGAATTCCTGACGTCATCCAACACCGCCTCTCATCTGAGTCACTACCACCTAACAGACGCTGCTCAGAGCTTACACGGCACACGCTTCCCTGCAAACAAACAGTAGTGTCTCTGCCTCAGAGTCAGACGCCGCTCCGGTTCAACACCCCACGCTACTCCACTGTTCAGTAACCGCAAGTATCTTTTGAATGCACTCCCAAATTGAACTATTACCTCAAGTAAAATGTTATAACTTACCTGTGCATATTGTTTATCAAAACCTAAAACTCATTTGCCGAATATAACAGAACTTCCATGTTACTCAATTTTGACCTCAGTCTTACTCATAATTATCTCTATAGAGTTGATGAGTCTTTCACAAATCATTACCTTTGTTAACCCTAGAGTATCAAGCTATAACTTGTGGGGTAATCATATTATAATAATTACTAATATAATTTGCTAATACCTTATGCATCACTCATCTAAAGGTATATGAGTTGAATATAAGGAATCAGCTACAAACCTAATATTTTTGCTATTAGGAATTTAGTTCATGATAGAATAATCAAGCCTAAAACAATTATTTGAATTCAAAATATAACTATGGATCTAATATTTTTGCTATTAGGAATTTAGTTCATGATAGAATAATCAAGCCTAAAACAATTATTTGAATTCAAAATATAACTATGGAGTTAAAAAATGAAAATAACACTTTGAAACGTATTTTGAATGACTTTATCACCCAAAAGGCTGCTGAACACCCAGAACCAAAAATTAACCCTCCATGTGTGTTTACTGGTACTCGTGCACGTTTTCGTGAGTTTCGCAATGCCTGTTATTTGATGTTTTCAATGAAACCTAAAACATATAACTCTGACAGAGTAAAAGTATGCACTGTGATTTCTTACTTAAGTGGTGAACCTAGGTTATGGGCGGATACATTTTTTGAAGTTAATGATCCCATATTAGGTTCTCTGGAGGAATTTTTCAAAGCAATGGCTCTCTTGTATGAAGATAGAAATACACAATTAACCGCAGAAAATAACCTGAGATCACTGAAGCAGGGTAAAAGACCCGTTGAAGACTACGTCGCGGAGTTCCAGCTATGGGCCACGGAGTCTCAGTGGAACTCAGTCTCCTTACGCAACCAGTTCAGATTGGGATTGTCCGAACATCTAAAAGATGAGCTCTCCCATATTGAATTTCCTGACACCCTAGAGTCACTTATAAAGATCTCTATCTCTATGGATAGGAGATACAGGGAACGCCGAGCGGAAAAAGCTCCATCTGAACTCTACCCCAAGAAGTATCACGTAACCCAAGTGGAGAAAAATACTACAAATCCTGTGCCTATGGAAATTGGAACAATAAAAGGTCCATTATCTTATGAGGAAAAACAACGAAGAAGGACTTTAAATCTATGTATGTATTGTGGAAACAAAGACCACACTGTATCCACTTGCCCAAACCTGATACGCCAAAAGAGGGGTAAGATTTTGATAGTTAATCCACAACATAAGTCTAAAGTGATGTCACACTTAAATATTTCATTGTCTTTACAGTGGGATCAACATCTTCTCAGGAATGAAGCAATGATCGATTCAGGGGCTTTCGGCATGTTCATGGATCAAACATATGTAACTGTAAATAAAATACCTAGTGTGTTAAAGCAATTACCTGTGCATCTGAAAGTTATTGACGGATCCACTTATTTAAAAGGTCCTATAACACACCACACCATTCCCCTTTTAACAACATCAGGTAATGGGCATACTGAATATATTACATTTGATATACTACCAAACTCAATACACCCTATTATTCTGGGTTTCCCCTGGTTACGGACACATAACCCAAGTATAGATTGGAATACAAACACTATACAATTCTCATCTCAATACTGTACCACAACCTGTTACCCCATTCTCTCTTTGAACCACATACAACCTCAAATACCCACAGAATATACCGAATTTTCAGATGTTTTTAACCTGAAAGAAGCAGAAAATTTACCACCACATAGGCCATTCGATTGCCCTATTGACACTATGCCAAATACCACTATACCTTTTGGTAAGATATATCCTATGTCTAAAAAAGAGTTGCAACACCTTAGAGAATATCTCGATGAAAATTTAAGAAAAGGGTTTATATCCACATCCACATCCCCAGCAGCTGCTGGAATGTTTTTTGTGACCAACAAGGATGGCAGCTTACGCCCAATTATTGACTATAGAGGTTTAAATGCCATCACAGTGAAAAACCGCTATCCACTTCCACTCATCCCCGAACTTTTAGAAAGATTAACTGATGCCCAAATCTTTACCAAACTAGATTTGAAGGGGGCATATAATCTTATTCGCATAAGGAAGGGTGATGAGTGGAAGACAGCATTCAAGACCCGTTATGGCTTATTCCAGTATAACGTAATGCTGTTTGGTTTGACAAATGCCCCAGCGACATTTCAATTTTTTATTAATGAGATTTTTAAGGATTTATTGGATATCTGCGTAGTGATATATTTAGATGACATCTTAATATATTCAAAATCCTTGTCAGACCACATTAAACACGTTAGATGGGTCCTAATGAGATTAAGGGAACATCAACTTTATGCTAAATCTGAAAAATGTCAATTCCATGTAAAGACAATCAAATTCTTGGGTTATATCATCTCCCCAACTGGCATAGAAATGGACCCTGACAAGGTAAAAGCTGTATTGGAATGGCCAACACCTACTAGTTTGAAATCTCTTCAGAGGTTCTTAGGTTTTTCCAACTTTTACAGAAGATTCATAAAGGGATATTCTTCTATCGCTCAACCTTTAACTAAGTTAACAGGAAAAAACAGATTCAGCTGGACAAACGAAGCAAATGAAGCTTTCAAAAATCTGAAAGAAAGTTTCACATCAGCTCCAATCTTACAGCTTCCAGATCCAGAAGCAGATTACATTTTAGAAGTTGATGCCTCAAATGTTGGGGTTAGGGCTATGCTATCTCAACAACGAGTTGGTTCACAAGTTCACCACCCAGTTGCCTTCTATTCGCGTCTCTTGACACCCGCAGAAAGAAATTACTCCGTAGGAGACCTTGAGCTTTTGGCAATAAAAGTCGCTTTGGAACACTGGCGACATATCCTGGAAGGTACATCCAAACCTTTCTTGATCCTGACCGACCATAAAAATCTACAGTACCTGAAGAAAAACAAGACACTATCATCACGACAAGTCCGCTGGTCGCTCTTCCTGGATCGTTTCAATTTTCTCATACAATATAGACCAGGTACCAAAAATACCCAAGCTGATTCTCTATCCAGAACTTTCCAATATGTCCCTGAAAAGGAAAGGGCACAAAACATCATCCCCTCTCACAAATTTCTAGCCTCTATTACATCATTCCATTCCGATTTACTAACTGCTCAGCGTATGGATTCCAACATCCCCCGGATGTGTACCAAAGAAACCAAGTCTGGTTTATTTCATTTTGGGAACTTGATATATGTACCGACATCCCTGAGAAAACAGTTACTCCATCATTACCACGATAAACCTCTATCAGGACATCCAGGAATTACCAAAACCTTTGAATTGTTGAATAGAGAGTATTGGTGGCCAAGGATGAAACAAGACATATGTGACCATATCAACAATTGTCAAATATGTTCCCGAAACAAGCAAATACCACACAAACCCTTCGGATTGTTGTCTCCCTTACCCATACCTGACACACCTTGGCAAATGATATCAATGGACTTCATTGTAGATCTACCACCATCAAGGAATCACACTTGTATCTTAGTGGTTGTTGATCATCTCACACGTATGGGACATTTCATCCCCTTAAAGAAGATCCCTACTGCTACAACCACAGCAAACTACTTCATCTCTCATATTGTAAAATTACATGGACTACCTCTTTCAATAGTAACAGATAGGGGAACACAGTTCACTTCCGGATTCTGGAAGGAATTGTGTCGTCTTATGAAGATTTCACCAAGGTTCACAACAGCTTTCCACCCACAGTCTAATGGATTAACAGAACGTCTAAACCAAACGTTGGAACAATACCTAAGGTGCTACATTTCACATATCCAAGATGACTGGGCTGACTGGCTCCCGATGGCAGAATTCGCCTACAATAATTCAATCAATACATCCACTAAAATGTCCCCGTTTTATGCCTCCTATGGATATCATCCGAGAACAATACCCACCACTACAACCTCCTCTTCCTCTCCATATGCCGTAGCATACTTTACTGAGTTACAAAATACTTTACCTATATTGAAAAAACATTTGGAAAATGCAAAAAGCAAACAAAAACTTTACTTTGATAAAAAGCATTTACCACCCCCTCCGTATGCTCCTGGTGATCGAGTTTGGTTGTCTACAAAGAACCTGAAGCTGAAGGTCCCCTGCAAAAAATTGGCAAATCAATTTATTGGACCTTTCAGGATACAGAAAATCCTCAACCCCAATGCAGTGGTGCTCTATTTACCAAGGAATCTGAGGATCCATCCATCTTTCCATGTGTCTCTCTTAAAACCTTACTCTGGACGTACCGATACACTGCCTGAGGATGTTGTCTCTGAGGATACTATATGTGAAGATCAGTCTGAATATGAGGTTGAGAAGATCCTCGATTCTCGCCTACGTTGGAGACGGGTGGAATATTTGGTTTGTTGGACTGGCTATGGTCCCGAAGAGGATTCTTGGATTCCCCTGCGAGACGTTCACGCTCCTGATCTACTGCGTGACTTCCATCTTCGTTGCCCAACCAAACCGGGCTCGGTGAACCCAGGAGGGTCACCTTGAGAGGGGGGATCTGTCATAATTCCACCTTAACTTCTATCTGTCCACCTTTATTGTTGCCCTATATAAGGCTATCAGCAACACCTGGTTGTTGCTTGATTATTGAAGTTGTGTTCTGGATTCTTTCCCTGAACTCTCAGTTCATACTTTTTCAAGCCTCAAAATACTCAGCCTTTTATACCTTTGTATATTTACAGTGTTCAACTAATCTGAATTCTCAGTTTTCTCCCGTTCAGCAATCTCATCAAATATTCTGAGTTCACTGTTTGCCGTAGCTGGAATTCCTGACGTCATCCAACACCGCCTCTCATCTGAGTCACTACCACCTAACAGACGCTGCTCAGAGCTTACGCGGCACACGCTTCCCTGCAAACAAACAGTAGCGTCTCTGCCTCAGAGTCAGACGCCGCTCCGGTTCAACACCCCACGCTACTCCACTGTTCAGTAACCGCAAGTATCTTTTGAATGCACTCCCAAATTGAACTATTACCTCAAGTAAAATGTTATAACTTACCTGTGCATATTGTTTATCAAAACCTAAAACTCATTTGCAGAATATAACAGAACTTCCATGTTACTCAATTTTGACCTCAGTCTTACTCATAATTATCTCTATAGAGTTGATGAGTCTTTCACAAATCATTACCTTTGTTAACCCTAGAGTATCAAGCTATAACTTGTGGGGTAATCATATTATAATAATTACTAATATAATTTGCTAATACCTTATGCATCACTCATCTAAAGGTATATGAGTTGAATATAAGGAATCAGCTACAAACCTAATATTTTTGCTATTAGGAATTTAGTTCATGATACCAGCAAAGCTTTAATTTCATTTCCCTCCACCCTTACAGTGCACCAAGGGTGGCCATTTAAACAATCATTTTTGGTAATTGCATATACTGAGCGAGAGTACAATGAATAATTGTCTCTCATATTGCCAACATTACATTCCATAGCAACATCATTCTCAGGGCAGTCCTTTGCAAAATGTCCATACTCTTTACATTGAAAACATTTAATATTAGCATTAGACAACATCTTTGAGGCTATTGTGGACCCTTCCTGCCTCACAAAACTCTTGTCCCTTGCAGTAATGTCCCTCGGGTTGTAAAAACCCATCTGCTTCTCCCGATACCCCCTTTTCCCCGGAACAGTCTTACCCAATTTACTGGGACTCTGGATCTTCGGGGTTCTAGGTCTTTCCTGGTTGGGGATTTGTAGAAACTCT